>NW_027664863.1:527500-530000 GCF_963921795.1 Nannobrachium achirus
GGGGACTGGCGGGTGTCAGACCGGATGAGAAAAGCATCAGCAGAGGCTGCGGTCGTTCAGGCAGTCAGTTAAGGGGTTATCGCTTCTCGGCCTTTTGGCTAAGATCAAGTGTAGTATCTGTTCTTATCAGTTTAATATCTGATACGTCCCCTATACGGGGACTACATATTAAACGGATTTTTGGACTCGGGAGTTGAAACAGGGGCTTGCTCCGTTCACTCCACGCATCGACCCGGCATTGCAGTGCCGCTGGGAACGGTGCGCCTCCTTCTGCTTTGTCGAAAGAAACTCGCATACACAAGGGCACCTTATCGTTCTGAACGGCGTGCCCGGTGGTTTACGCCCCGCCCCCTAGGCCGTGCCCCCCATTTGTGTTAACCAACGCCCCCAAAGTGGTTGGGGGTTGGGGCGACGGGAGGAGTAGACTAATTCCGGGGTACAGGTGAAAAATCTTCAAAGTGTGGGCTGCTGAAAAAAAAAAAAAAACCTGCATGTGCCGTTTTGCCCGGCTCTCCGCGGGGCCCCGGGGAGCCTTGTCACCCAGCCGGGGTGCCCGCCCACAACCCAGTCAAACTCACAACCCGGCTCTCCAGCCGAACCCGGGTACCCACTATTAAGCCACCCTCCCGGAACCTTTACCAATAGCTGCGGGCGCACCGAGGCCGGGGACCTGGTGGTACGAATCCAGCTTTTTGGCAAAGCATTGTGGCCGTTTTGGGGAGCTCCCCACGCCAAAATGGGGCAACCTAAGGGGACTCCAGTCGGCCAGTTGGAGCCAAAGTAAAGTCTAGGTCTGTGTCCTGCTGCCCAACGGGGCTTTCTTCGCTGTGGGCGCCCCCTGGTGCTTCTCTAAGTTGTCCAATATTTCACTTTGACAACAGTCTGCCAAAAGGAAAAAAAGGACAAAAAAAGCTTACAGCACCTGGTATTCCCAGGCGGTCTCCCATCCAAGTACTAACCAGGCCCGACCCTGCTTAGCTTCCGAGATCGGACGAGATCGGGCGTGTTCAGGGTGGTATGGCCGTAAGCGACAGTGAACCGCAGCCGGTAGGCCTTAATGGGCCAGCAGAGGCCCTTGCTATCGTGTGTGCTTCTGTCACGGCCACTCATAGACACCGATTGCTCCTTCAGTCTGGCAAAATGAAAAAGCTTACAGCACCTGGTATTCCCAGGCGGTCTCCCATCCAAGTACTAACCAGGCCCGACCCTGCTTAGCTTCCGAGATCGGACGAGATTGGGCGTGTTCAGGGTGGTATGGCCATGAGCGACAGTCAACCGCAGCCGGTAGGCCTTAATGGGCCAGCAGAGGCCCTTGCTATCGTGTGTGCTTCTGTCACGGCCACTCATAAACGACGATTGCTCCTTCAGTCTGGCAAAATGAAAAAGCTTACAGCACCTGGTATTCCCAGGCGGTCTCCCATCCAAGTACTAAGCAGGCCCGACCCTGCTTAGCTTCCGAGATCGGACGAGATCGGGCGTGTTCAGGGTGGTATGGCCGTAAGCAAGTAAGGCAGCAGCCGCTAGGCCTCATATGCCAGTTTCACGCTAACGCGGAGGGGACTGGCGGGTGTCAGACCGGATGAGAAAAGCATCAGCAGAGGCTGCGGTCGTTCAGGCAGTCAGTTAAGGGGTTATCGCTTCTCGGCCTTTTGGCTAAGATCAAGTGTAGTATCTGTTCTTATCAGTTTAATATCTGATACGTCCCCTATACGGGGACTACATATTAAACGGATTTTTGGACTCGGGAGTTGAAACAGGGGCTTGCTCCGTTCACTCCACGCATCGACCCGGCATTGCAGTGCCGCTGGGAACGGTGCGCCTCCTTCTGCTTTGTCGAAAGAAACTCGCATACACAAGGGCACCTTATCGTTCTGAATGGCGTGCCCGGTGGTTTACGCCCCGCCCCCTAGGCCGTGCCCCCCATTTGTGTTAACCAACGCCCCCAAAGTGGTTGGGGGTTGGGGCGACGGGAGGAGTAGACTAATTCCGGGGTACAGGTGAAAAATCTTCAAAGTGTGGGCTGCTGAAAAAAAAAAAAAAACCTGCATGTGCCGTTTTGCCCGGCTCTCCGCGGGGCCCCGGGGAGCCTTGTCACCCAGCCGGGGTGCCCGCCCACAACCCAGTCAAACTCACAACCCGGCTCTCCAGCCGAACCCGGGTACCCACTATTAAGCCACCCTCCCGGAACCTTTACCAATAGCTGCGGGCGCACCGAGGCCGGGGACCTGGTGGTACGAATCCAGCTTTTTGGCAAAGCATTGTGGCCGTTTTGGGGAGCTCCCCACGCCAAAATGGGGCAACCTAAGGGGACTCCAGTCGGCCAGTTGGAGCCAAAGTAAAGTCTAGGTCTGTGTCCTGCTGCCCAACGGGGCTTTCTTCGCTGTGGGCGCCCCCTGGTGCTTCTCTAAGTTGTCCAATATTTCACTTTGACAACAGTCTGCCAAAAGGAAAAAAAGGACAAAAAAAGCTTACAGCACCTGGTATTCCCAGGCGGTCTCCC
>NW_027664863.1:540000-565000 GCF_963921795.1 Nannobrachium achirus
GCAGTCAGTTAAGGGGTTATCGCTTCTCGGCCTTTTGGCTAAGATCAAGTGTAGTATCTGTTCTTATCAGTTTAATATCTGATACGTCCCCTATACGGGGACTACATATTAAACGGATTTTTGGACTCGGGAGTTGAAACAGGGGCTTGCTCCGTTCACTCCACGCATCGACCCGGCATTGCAGTGCCGCTGGGAACGGTGCGCCTCCTTCTGCTTTGTCGAAAGAAACTCGCATACACAAGGGCACCTTATCGTTCTGAACGGCGTGCCCGGTGGTTTACGCCCCGCCCCCTAGGCCGTGCCCCCCATTTGTGTTAACCAACGCCCCCAAAGTGGTTGGGGGTTGGGGCGACGGGAGGAGTAGACTAATTCCGGGGTACAGGTGAAAAATCTTCAAAGTGTGGGCTGCTGAAAAAAAAAAAAAAACCTGCATGTGCCGTTTTGCCCGGCTCTCCGCGGGGCCCCGGGGAGCCTTGTCACCCAGCCGGGGTGCCCGCCCACAACCCAGTCAAACTCACAACCCGGCTCTCCAGCCGAACCCGGGTACCCACTATTAAGCCACCCTCCCGGAACCTTTACCAATAGCTGCGGGCGCACCGAGGCCGGGGACCTGGTGGTACGAATCCAGCTTTTTGGCAAAGCATTGTGGCCGTTTTGGGGAGCTCCCCACGCCAAAATGGGGCAACCTAAGGGGACTCCAGTCGGCCAGTTGGAGCCAAAGTAAAGTCTAGGTCTGTGTCCTGCTGCCCAACGGGGCTTTCTTCGCTGTGGGCGCCCCCTGGTGCTTCTCTAAGTTGTCCAATATTTCACTTTGACAACAGTCTGCCAAAAGGAAAAAAAGGACAAAAAAAGCTTACAGCACCTGGTATTCCCAGGCGGTCTCCCATCCAAGTACTAACCAGGCCCGACCCTGCTTAGCTTCCGAGATCGGACGAGATCGGGCGTGTTCAGGGTGGTATGGCCGTAAGCGACAGTGAACCGCAGCCGGTAGGCCTTAATGGGCCAGCAGAGGCCCTTGCTATCGTGTGTGCTTCTGTCACGGCCACTCATAGACACCGATTGCTCCTTCAGTCTGGCAAAATGAAAAAGCTTACAGCACCTGGTATTCCCAGGCGGTCTCCCATCCAAGTACTAACCAGGCCCGACCCTGCTTAGCTTCCGAGATCGGACGAGATTGGGCGTGTTCAGGGTGGTATGGCCATGAGCGACAGTCAACCGCAGCCGGTAGGCCTTAATGGGCCAGCAGAGGCCCTTGCTATCGTGTGTGCTTCTGTCACGGCCACTCATAAACGACGATTGCTCCTTCAGTCTGGCAAAATGAAAAAGCTTACAGCACCTGGTATTCCCAGGCGGTCTCCCATCCAAGTACTAACCAGGCCCGACCCTGCTTAGCTTCCGAGATCGGACGAGATCGGGCGTGTTCAGGGTGGTATGGCCGTAAGCAAGTAAGGCAGCAGCCGCTAGGCCTCATATGCCAGTTTCACGCTAACGCGGAGGGGACTGGCGGGTGTCAGACCGGATGAGAAAAGCATCAGCAGAGGCTGCGGTCGTTCAGGCAGTCAGTTAAGGGGTTATCGCTTCTCGGCCTTTTGGCTAAGATCAAGTGTAGTATCTGTTCTTATCAGTTTAATATCTGATACGTCCCCTATACGGGGACTACATATTAAACGGATTTTTGGACTCGGGAGTTGAAACAGGGGCTTGCTCCGTTCACTCCACGCATCGACCCGGCATTGCAGTGCCGCTGGGAACGGTGCGCCTCCTTCTGCTTTGTCGAAAGAAACTCGCATACACAAGGGCACCTTATCGTTCTGAACGGCGTGCCCGGTGGTTTACGCCCCGCCCCCTAGGCCGTGCCCCCCATTTGTGTTAACCAACGCCCCCAAAGTGGTTGGGGGTTGGGGCGACGGGAGGAGTAGACTAATTCCGGGGTACAGGTGAAAAATCTTCAAAGTGTGGGCTGCTGAAAAAAAAAAAAAAACCTGCATGTGCCGTTTTGCCCGGCTCTCCGCGGGGCCCCGGGGAGCCTTGTCACCCAGCCGGGGTGCCCGCCCACAACCCAGTCAAACTCACAACCCGGCTCTCCAGCCGAACCCGGGTACCCACTATTAAGCCACCCTCCCGGAACCTTTACCAATAGCTGCGGGCGCACCGAGGCCGGGGACCTGGTGGTACGAATCCAGCTTTTTGGCAAAGCATTGTGGCCGTTTTGGGGAGCTCCCCACGCCAAAATGGGGCAACCTAAGGGGACTCCAGTCGGCCAGTTGGAGCCAAAGTAAAGTCTAGGTCTGTGTCCTGCTGCCCAACGGGGCTTTCTTCGCTGTGGGCGCCCCCTGGTGCTTCTCTAAGTTGTCCAATATTTCACTTTGACAACAGTCTGCCAAAAGGAAAAAAAGGACAAAAAAAGCTTACAGCACCTGGTATTCCCAGGCGGTCTCCCATCCAAGTACTAACCAGGCCCGACCCTGCTTAGCTTCCGAGATCGGACGAGATCGGGCGTGTTCAGGGTGGTATGGCCGTAAGCGACAGTGAACCGCAGCCGGTAGGCCTTAATGGGCCAGCAGAGGCCCTTGCTATCGTGTGTGCTTCTGTCACGGCCACTCATAGACACCGATTGCTCCTTCAGTCTGGCAAAATGAAAAAGCTTACAGCACCTGGTATTCCCAGGCGGTCTCCCATCCAAGTACTAACCAGGCCCGACCCTGCTTAGCTTCCGAGATCGGACGAGATTGGGCGTGTTCAGGGTGGTATGGCCATGAGCGACAGTCAACCGCAGCCGGTAGGCCTTAATGGGCCAGCAGAGGCCCTTGCTATCGTGTGTGCTTCTGTCACGGCCACTCATAAACGACGATTGCTCCTTCAGTCTGGCAAAATGAAAAAGCTTACAGCACCTGGTATTCCCAGGCGGTCTCCCATCCAAGTACTAACCAGGCCCGACCCTGCTTAGCTTCCGAGATCGGACGAGATCGGGCGTGTTCAGGGTGGTATGGCCGTAAGCAAGTAAGGCAGCAGCCGCTAGGCCTCATATGCCAGTTTCACGCTAACGCGGAGGGGACTGGCGGGTGTCAGACCGGATGAGAAAAGCATCAGCAGAGGCTGCGGTCGTTCAGGCAGTCAGTTAAGGGGTTATCGCTTCTCGGCCTTTTGGCTAAGATCAAGTGTAGTATCTGTTCTTATCAGTTTAATATCTGATACGTCCCCTATACGGGGACTACATATTAAACGGATTTTTGGACTCGGGAGTTGAAACAGGGGCTTGCTCCGTTCACTCCACGCATCGACCCGGCATTGCAGTGCCGCTGGGAACGGTGCGCCTCCTTCTGCTTTGTCGAAAGAAACTCGCATACACAAGGGCACCTTATCGTTCTGAACGGCGTGCCCGGTGGTTTACGCCCCGCCCCCTAGGCCGTGCCCCCCATTTGTGTTAACCAACGCCCCCAAAGTGGTTGGGGGTTGGGGCGACGGGAGGAGTAGACTAATTCCGGGGTACAGGTGAAAAATCTTCAAAGTGTGGGCTGCTGAAAAAAAAAAAAAAACCTGCATGTGCCGTTTTGCCCGGCTCTCCGCGGGGCCCCGGGGAGCCTTGTCACCCAGCCGGGGTGCCCGCCCACAACCCAGTCAAACTCACAACCCGGCTCTCCAGCCGAACCCGGGTACCCACTATTAAGCCACCCTCCCGGAACCTTTACCAATAGCTGCGGGCGCACCGAGGCCGGGGACCTGGTGGTACGAATCCAGCTTTTTGGCAAAGCATTGTGGCCGTTTTGGGGAGCTCCCCACGCCAAAATGGGGCAACCTAAGGGGACTCCAGTCGGCCAGTTGGAGCCAAAGTAAAGTCTAGGTCTGTGTCCTGCTGCCCAACGGGGCTTTCTTCGCTGTGGGCGCCCCCTGGTGCTTCTCTAAGTTGTCCAATATTTCACTTTGACAACAGTCTGCCAAAAGGAAAAAAAGGACAAAAAAAGCTTACAGCACCTGGTATTCCCAGGCGGTCTCCCATCCAAGTACTAACCAGGCCCGACCCTGCTTAGCTTCCGAGATCGGACGAGATCGGGCGTGTTCAGGGTGGTATGGCCGTAAGCGACAGTGAACCGCAGCCGGTAGGCCTTAATGGGCCAGCAGAGGCCCTTGCTATCGTGTGTGCTTCTGTCACGGCCACTCATAGACACCGATTGCTCCTTCAGTCTGGCAAAATGAAAAAGCTTACAGCACCTGGTATTCCCAGGCGGTCTCCCATCCAAGTACTAACCAGGCCCGACCCTGCTTAGCTTCCGAGATCGGACGAGATTGGGCGTGTTCAGGGTGGTATGGCCATGAGCGACAGTCAACCGCAGCCGGTAGGCCTTAATGGGCCAGCAGAGGCCCTTGCTATCGTGTGTGCTTCTGTCACGGCCACTCATAAACGACGATTGCTCCTTCAGTCTGGCAAAATGAAAAAGCTTACAGCACCTGGTATTCCCAGGCGGTCTCCCATCCAAGTACTAACCAGGCCCGACCCTGCTTAGCTTCCGAGATCGGACGAGATCGGGCGTGTTCAGGGTGGTATGGCCGTAAGCAAGTAAGGCAGCAGCCGCTAGGCCTCATATGCCAGTTTCACGCTAACGCGGAGGGGACTGGCGGGTGTCAGACCGGATGAGAAAAGCATCAGCAGAGGCTGCGGTCGTTCAGGCAGTCAGTTAAGGGGTTATCGCTTCTCGGCCTTTTGGCTAAGATCAAGTGTAGTATCTGTTCTTATCAGTTTAATATCTGATACGTCCCCTATACGGGGACTACATATTAAACGGATTTTTGGACTCGGGAGTTGAAACAGGGGCTTGCTCCGTTCACTCCACGCATCGACCCGGCATTGCAGTGCCGCTGGGAACGGTGCGCCTCCTTCTGCTTTGTCGAAAGAAACTCGCATACACAAGGGCACCTTATCGTTCTGAACGGCGTGCCCGGTGGTTTACGCCCCGCCCCCTAGGCCGTGCCCCCCATTTGTGTTAACCAACGCCCCCAAAGTGGTTGGGGGTTGGGGCGACGGGAGGAGTAGACTAATTCCGGGGTACAGGTGAAAAATCTTCAAAGTGTGGGCTGCTGAAAAAAAAAAAAAAACCTGCATGTGCCGTTTTGCCCGGCTCTCCGCGGGGCCCCGGGGAGCCTTGTCACCCAGCCGGGGTGCCCGCCCACAACCCAGTCAAACTCACAACCCGGCTCTCCAGCCGAACCCGGGTACCCACTATTAAGCCACCCTCCCGGAACCTTTACCAATAGCTGCGGGCGCACCGAGGCCGGGGACCTGGTGGTACGAATCCAGCTTTTTGGCAAAGCATTGTGGCCGTTTTGGGGAGCTCCCCACGCCAAAATGGGGCAACCTAAGGGGACTCCAGTCGGCCAGTTGGAGCCAAAGTAAAGTCTAGGTCTGTGTCCTGCTGCCCAACGGGGCTTTCTTCGCTGTGGGCGCCCCCTGGTGCTTCTCTAAGTTGTCCAATATTTCACTTTGACAACAGTCTGCCAAAAGGAAAAAAAGGACAAAAAAAGCTTACAGCACCTGGTATTCCCAGGCGGTCTCCCATCCAAGTACTAACCAGGCCCGACCCTGCTTAGCTTCCGAGATCGGACGAGATCGGGCGTGTTCAGGGTGGTATGGCCGTAAGCGACAGTGAACCGCAGCCGGTAGGCCTTAATGGGCCAGCAGAGGCCCTTGCTATCGTGTGTGCTTCTGTCACGGCCACTCATAGACACCGATTGCTCCTTCAGTCTGGCAAAATGAAAAAGCTTACAGCACCTGGTATTCCCAGGCGGTCTCCCATCCAAGTACTAACCAGGCCCGACCCTGCTTAGCTTCCGAGATCGGACGAGATTGGGCGTGTTCAGGGTGGTATGGCCATGAGCGACAGTCAACCGCAGCCGGTAGGCCTTAATGGGCCAGCAGAGGCCCTTGCTATCGTGTGTGCTTCTGTCACGGCCACTCATAAACGACGATTGCTCCTTCAGTCTGGCAAAATGAAAAAGCTTACAGCACCTGGTATTCCCAGGCGGTCTCCCATCCAAGTACTAACCAGGCCCGACCCTGCTTAGCTTCCGAGATCGGACGAGATCGGGCGTGTTCAGGGTGGTATGGCCGTAAGCAAGTAAGGCAGCAGCCGCTAGGCCTCATATGCCAGTTTCACGCTAACGCGGAGGGGACTGGCGGGTGTCAGACCGGATGAGAAAAGCATCAGCAGAGGCTGCGGTCGTTCAGGCAGTCAGTTAAGGGGTTATCGCTTCTCGGCCTTTTGGCTAAGATCAAGTGTAGTATCTGTTCTTATCAGTTTAATATCTGATACGTCCCCTATACGGGGACTACATATTAAACGGATTTTTGGACTCGGGAGTTGAAACAGGGGCTTGCTCCGTTCACTCCACGCATCGACCCGGCATTGCAGTGCCGCTGGGAACGGTGCGCCTCCTTCTGCTTTGTCGAAAGAAACTCGCATACACAAGGGCACCTTATCGTTCTGAACGGCGTGCCCGGTGGTTTACGCCCCGCCCCCTAGGCCGTGCCCCCCATTTGTGTTAACCAACGCCCCCAAAGTGGTTGGGGGTTGGGGCGACGGGAGGAGTAGACTAATTCCGGGGTACAGGTGAAAAATCTTCAAAGTGTGGGCTGCTGAAAAAAAAAAAAAAACCTGCATGTGCCGTTTTGCCCGGCTCTCCGCGGGGCCCCGGGGAGCCTTGTCACCCAGCCGAAGTGCCCGCCCACAACCCAGTCAAACTCACAACCCGGCTCTCCAGCCGAACCCGGGTACCCACTATTAAGCCACCCTCCCGGAACCTTTACCAATAGCTGCGGGCGCACCGAGGCCGGGGACCTGGTGGTACGAATCCAGCTTTTTGGCAAAGCATTGTGGCCGTTTTGGGGAGCTCCCCACGCCAAAATGGGGCAACCTAAGGGGACTCCAGTCGGCCAGTTGGAGCCAAAGTAAAGTCTAGGTCTGTGTCCTGCTGCCCAACGGGGCTTTCTTCGCTGTGGGCGCCCCCTGGTGCTTCTCTAAGTTGTCCAATATTTCACTTTGACAACAGTCTGCCAAAAGGAAAAAAAGGACAAAAAAAGCTTACAGCACCTGGTATTCCCAGGCGGTCTCCCATCCAAGTACTAACCAGGCCCGACCCTGCTTAGCTTCCGAGATCGGACGAGATCGGGCGTGTTCAGGGTGGTATGGCCGTAAGCGACAGTGAGCCGCAGCCGGTAGGCCTTAATGGGCCAGCAGAGGCCCTTGCTATCGTGTGTGCTTCTGTCACGGCCACTCATAGACACCGATTGCTCCTTCAGTCTGGCAAAATGAAAAAGCTTACAGCACCTGGTATTCCCAGGCGGTCTCCCATCCAAGTACTAACCAGGCCCGACCCTGCTCAGCTTCCGAGATCGGACGAGATTGGGCGTGTTCAGGGTGGTATGGCCATGAGCGACAGTCAACCGCAGCCGGTAGGCCTTAATGGGCCAGCAGAGGCCCTTGCTATCGTGTGTGCTTCTGTCACGGCCACTCATAAACGACGATTGCTCCTTCAGTCTGGCAAAATGAAAAAGCTTACAGCACCTGGTATTCCCAGGCGGTCTCCCATCCAAGTACTAACCAGGCCCGACCCTGCTTAGCTTCCGAGATCGGACGAGATCGGGCGTGTTCAGGGTGGTATGGCCGTAAGCAAGTAAGGCAGCAGCCGCTAGGCCTCATATGCCAGTTTCACGCTAACGCGGAGGGGACTGGCGGGTGTCAGACCGGATGAGAAAAGCATCAGCAGAGGCTGCGGTCGTTCAGGCAGTCAGTTAAGGGGTTATCGCTTCTCGGCCTTTTGGCTAAGATCAAGTGTAGTATCTGTTCTTATCAGTTTAATATCTGATACGTCCCCTATACGGGGACTACATATTAAACGGATTTTTGGACTCGGGAGTTGAAACAGGGGCTTGCTCCGTTCACTCCACGCATCGACCCGGCATTGCAGTGCCGCTGGGAACGGTGCGCCTCCTTCTGCTTTGTCGAAAGAAACTCGCATACACAAGGGCACCTTATCGTTCTGAACGGCGTGCCCGGTGGTTTACGCCCCGCCCCCTAGGCCGTGCCCCCCATTTGTGTTAACCAACGCCCCCAAAGTGGTTGGGGGTTGGGGCGACGGGAGGAGTAGACTAATTCCGGGGTACAGGTGAAAAATCTTCAAAGTGTGGGCTGCTGAAAAAAAAAAAAAAACCTGCATGTGCCGTTTTGCCCGGCTCTCCGCGGGGCCCCGGGGAGCCTTGTCACCCAGCCGGGGTGCCCGCCCACAACCCAGTCAAACTCACAACCCGGCTCTCCAGCCGAACCCGGGTACCCACTATTAAGCCACCCTCCCGGAACCTTTACCAATAGCTGCGGGCGCACCGAGGCCGGGGACCTGGTGGTACGAATCCAGCTTTTTGGCAAAGCATTGTGGCCGTTTTGGGGAGCTCCCCACGCCAAAATGGGGCAACCTAAGGGGACTCCAGTCGGCCAGTTGGAGCCAAAGTAAAGTCTAGGTCTGTGTCCTGCTGCCCAACGGGGCTTTCTTCGCTGTGGGCGCCCCCTGGTGCTTCTCTAAGTTGTCCAATATTTCACTTTGACAACAGTCTGCCAAAAGGAAAAAAAGGACAAAAAAAGCTTACAGCACCTGGTATTCCCAGGCGGTCTCCCATCCAAGTACTAACCAGGCCCGACCCTGCTTAGCTTCCGAGATCGGACGAGATCGGGCGTGTTCAGGGTGGTATGGCCGTAAGCGACAGTGAGCCGCAGCCGGTAGGCCTTAATGGGCCAGCAGAGGCCCTTGCTATCGTGTGTGCTTCTGTCACGGCCACTCATAGACACCGATTGCTCCTTCAGTCTGGCAAAATGAAAAAGCTTACAGCACCTGGTATTCCCAGGCGGTCTCCCATCCAAGTACTAACCAGGCCCGACCCTGCTTAGCTTCCGAGATCGGACGAGATTGGGCGTGTTCAGGGTGGTATGGCCATGAGCGACAGTCAACCGCAGCCGGTAGGCCTTAATGGGCCAGCAGAGGCCCTTGCTATCGTGTGTGCTTCTGTCACGGCCACTCATAAACGACGATTGCTCCTTCAGTCTGGCAAAATGAAAAAGCTTACAGCACCTGGTATTCCCAGGCGGTCTCCCATCCAAGTACTAACCAGGCCCGACCCTGCTTAGCTTCCGAGATCGGACGAGATCGGGCGTGTTCAGGGTGGTATGGCCGTAAGCAAGTAAGGCAGCAGCCGCTAGGCCTCATATGCCAGTTTCACGCTAACGCGGAGGGGACTGGCGGGTGTCAGACCGGATGAGAAAAGCATCAGCAGAGGCTGCGGTCGTTCAGGCAGTCAGTTAAGGGGTTATCGCTTCTCGGCCTTTTGGCTAAGATCAAGTGTAGTATCTGTTCTTATCAGTTTAATATCTGATACGTCCCCTATACGGGGACTACATATTAAACGGATTTTTGGACTCGGGAGTTGAAACAGGGGCTTGCTCCGTTCACTCCACGCATCGACCCGGCATTGCAGTGCCGCTGGGAACGGTGCGCCTCCTTCTGCTTTGTCGAAAGAAACTCGCATACACAAGGGCACCTTATCGTTCTGAACGGCGTGCCCGGTGGTTTACGCCCCGCCCCCTAGGCCGTGCCCCCCATTTGTGTTAACCAACGCCCCCAAAGTGGTTGGGGGTTGGGGCGACGGGAGGAGTAGACTAATTCCGGGGTACAGGTGAAAAATCTTCAAAGTGTGGGCTGCTGAAAAAAAAAAAAAAACCTGCATGTGCCGTTTTGCCCGGCTCTCCGCGGGGCCCCGGGGAGCCTTGTCACCCAGCCGGGGTGCCCGCCCACAACCCAGTCAAACTCACAACCCGGCTCTCCAGCCGAACCCGGGTACCCACTATTAAGCCACCCTCCCGGAACCTTTACCAATAGCTGCGGGCGCACCGAGGCCGGGGACCTGGTGGTACGAATCCAGCTTTTTGGCAAAGCATTGTGGCCGTTTTGGGGAGCTCCCCACGCCAAAATGGGGCAACCTAAGGGGACTCCAGTCGGCCAGTTGGAGCCAAAGTAAAGTCTAGGTCTGTGTCCTGCTGCCCAACGGGGCTTTCTTCGCTGTGGGCGCCCCCTGGTGCTTCTCTAAGTTGTCCAATATTTCACTTTGACAACAGTCTGCCAAAAGGAAAAAAAGGACAAAAAAAGCTTACAGCACCTGGTATTCCCAGGCGGTCTCCCATCCAAGTACTAACCAGGCCCGACCCTGCTTAGCTTCCGAGATCGGACGAGATCGGGCGTGTTCAGGGTGGTATGGCCGTAAGCGACAGTGAGCCGCAGCCGGTAGGCCTTAATGGGCCAGCAGAGGCCCTTGCTATCGTGTGTGCTTCTGTCACGGCCACTCATAGACACCGATTGCTCCTTCAGTCTGGCAAAATGAAAAAGCTTACAGCACCTGGTATTCCCAGGCGGTCTCCCATCCAAGTACTAACCAGGCCCGACCCTGCTCAGCTTCCGAGATCGGACGAGATTGGGCGTGTTCAGGGTGGTATGGCCATGAGCGACAGTCAACCGCAGCCGGTAGGCCTTAATGGGCCAGCAGAGGCCCTTGCTATCGTGTGTGCTTCTGTCACGGCCACTCATAAACGACGATTGCTCCTTCAGTCTGGCAAAATGAAAAAGCTTACAGCACCTGGTATTCCCAGGCGGTCTCCCATCCAAGTACTAACCAGGCCCGACCCTGCTTAGCTTCCGAGATCGGACGAGATCGGGCGTGTTCAGGGTGGTATGGCCGTAAGCAAGTAAGGCAGCAGCCGCTAGGCCTCATATGCCAGTTTCACGCTAACGCGGAGGGGACTGGCGGGTGTCAGACCGGATGAGAAAAGCATCAGCAGAGGCTGCGGTCGTTCAGGCAGTCAGTTAAGGGGTTATCGCTTCTCGGCCTTTTGGCTAAGATCAAGTGTAGTATCTGTTCTTATCAGTTTAATATCTGATACGTCCCCTATACGGGGACTACATATTAAACGGATTTTTGGACTCGGGAGTTGAAACAGGGGCTTGCTCCGTTCACTCCACGCATCGACCCGGCATTGCAGTGCCGCTGGGAACGGTGCGCCTCCTTCTGCTTTGTCGAAAGAAACTCGCATACACAAGGGCACCTTATCGTTCTGAACGGCGTGCCCGGTGGTTTACGCCCCGCCCCCTAGGCCGTGCCCCCCATTTGTGTTAACCAACGCCCCCAAAGTGGTTGGGGGTTGGGGCGACGGGAGGAGTAGACTAATTCCGGGGTACAGGTGAAAAATCTTCAAAGTGTGGGCTGCTGAAAAAAAAAAAAAAACCTGCATGTGCCGTTTTGCCCGGCTCTCCGCGGGGCCCCGGGGAGCCTTGTCACCCAGCCGGGGTGCCCGCCCACAACCCAGTCAAACTCACAACCCGGCTCTCCAGCCGAACCCGGGTACCCACTATTAAGCCACCCTCCCGGAACCTTTACCAATAGCTGCGGGCGCACCGAGGCCGGGGACCTGGTGGTACGAATCCAGCTTTTTGGCAAAGCATTGTGGCCGTTTTGGGGAGCTCCCCACGCCAAAATGGGGCAACCTAAGGGGACTCCAGTCGGCCAGTTGGAGCCAAAGTAAAGTCTAGGTCTGTGTCCTGCTGCCCAACGGGGCTTTCTTCGCTGTGGGCGCCCCCTGGTGCTTCTCTAAGTTGTCCAATATTTCACTTTGACAACAGTCTGCCAAAAGGAAAAAAAGGACAAAAAAAGCTTACAGCACCTGGTATTCCCAGGCGGTCTCCCATCCAAGTACTAACCAGGCCCGACCCTGCTTAGCTTCCGAGATCGGACGAGATCGGGCGTGTTCAGGGTGGTATGGCCGTAAGCGACAGTGAGCCGCAGCCGGTAGGCCTTAATGGGCCAGCAGAGGCCCTTGCTATCGTGTGTGCTTCTGTCACGGCCACTCATAGACACCGATTGCTCCTTCAGTCTGGCAAAATGAAAAAGCTTACAGCACCTGGTATTCCCAGGCGGTCTCCCATCCAAGTACTAACCAGGCCCGACCCTGCTTAGCTTCCGAGATCGGACGAGATTGGGCGTGTTCAGGGTGGTATGGCCATGAGCGACAGTCAACCGCAGCCGGTAGGCCTTAATGGGCCAGCAGAGGCCCTTGCTATCGTGTGTGCTTCTGTCACGGCCACTCATAAACGACGATTGCTCCTTCA
This sequence comes from Nannobrachium achirus, assembly GCF_963921795.1. Classification (NCBI taxonomy): domain Eukaryota; kingdom Metazoa; phylum Chordata; class Actinopteri; order Myctophiformes; family Myctophidae; genus Nannobrachium; species Nannobrachium achirus. The sequence goes on from NW_027664863.1 coordinate 552,193, forward strand.
GTCTGGCAAAATGAAAAAGCTTACAGCACCTGGTATTCCCAGGCGGTCTCCCATCCAAGTACTAACCAGGCCCGACCCTGCTTAGCTTCCGAGATCGGACGAGATCGGGCGTGTTCAGGGTGGTATGGCCGTAAGCAAGTAAGGCAGCAGCCGCTAGGCCTCATATGCCAGTTTCACGCTAACGCGGAGGGGACTGGCGGGTGTCAGACCGGATGAGAAAAGCATCAGCAGAGGCTGCGGTCGTTCAGGCAGTCAGTTAAGGGGTTATCGCTTCTCGGCCTTTTGGCTAAGATCAAGTGTAGTATCTGTTCTTATCAGTTTAATATCTGATACGTCCCCTATACGGGGACTACATATTAAACGGATTTTTGGACTCGGGAGTTGAAACAGGGGCTTGCTCCGTTCACTCCACGCATCGACCCGGCATTGCAGTGCCGCTGGGAACGGTGCGCCTCCTTCTGCTTTGTCGAAAGAAACTCGCATACACAAGGGCACCTTATCGTTCTGAACGGCGTGCCCGGTGGTTTACGCCCCGCCCCCTAGGCCGTGCCCCCCATTTGTGTTAACCAACGCCCCCAAAGTGGTTGGGGGTTGGGGCGACGGGAGGAGTAGACTAATTCCGGGGTACAGGTGAAAAATCTTCAAAGTGTGGGCTGCTGAAAAAAAAAAAAAAACCTGCATGTGCCGTTTTGCCCGGCTCTCCGCGGGGCCCCGGGGAGCCTTGTCACCCAGCCGGGGTGCCCGCCCACAACCCAGTCAAACTCACAACCCGGCTCTCCAGCCGAACCCGGGTACCCACTATTAAGCCACCCTCCCGGAACCTTTACCAATAGCTGCGGGCGCACCGAGGCCGGGGACCTGGTGGTACGAATCCAGCTTTTTGGCAAAGCATTGTGGCCGTTTTGGGGAGCTCCCCACGCCAAAATGGGGCAACCTAAGGGGACTCCAGTCGGCCAGTTGGAGCCAAAGTAAAGTCTAGGTCTGTGTCCTGCTGCCCAACGGGGCTTTCTTCGCTGTGGGCGCCCCCTGGTGCTTCTCTAAGTTGTCCAATATTTCACTTTGACAACAGTCTGCCAAAAGGAAAAAAAGGACAAAAAAAGCTTACAGCACCTGGTATTCCCAGGCGGTCTCCCATCCAAGTACTAACCAGGCCCGACCCTGCTTAGCTTCCGAGATCGGACGAGATCGGGCGTGTTCAGGGTGGTATGGCCGTAAGCGACAGTGAACCGCAGCCGGTAGGCCTTAATGGGCCAGCAGAGGCCCTTGCTATCGTGTGTGCTTCTGTCACGGCCACTCATAGACACCGATTGCTCCTTCAGTCTGGCAAAATGAAAAAGCTTACAGCACCTGGTATTCCCAGGCGGTCTCCCATCCAAGTACTAACCAGGCCCGACCCTGCTCAGCTTCCGAGATCGGACGAGATTGGGCGTGTTCAGGGTGGTATGGCCATGAGCGACAGTCAACCGCAGCCGGTAGGCCTTAATGGGCCAGCAGAGGCCCTTGCTATCGTGTGTGCTTCTGTCACGGCCACTCATAAACGACGATTGCTCCTTCAGTCTGGCAAAATGAAAAAGCTTACAGCACCTGGTATTCCCAGGCGGTCTCCCATCCAAGTACTAACCAGGCCCGACCCTGCTTAGCTTCCGAGATCGGACGAGATCGGGCGTGTTCAGGGTGGTATGGCCGTAAGCAAGTAAGGCAGCAGCCGCTAGGCCTCATATGCCAGTTTCACGCTAACGCGGAGGGGACTGGCGGGTGTCAGACCGGATGAGAAAAGCATCAGCAGAGGCTGCGGTCGTTCAGGCAGTCAGTTAAGGGGTTATCGCTTCTCGGCCTTTTGGCTAAGATCAAGTGTAGTATCTGTTCTTATCAGTTTAATATCTGATACGTCCCCTATACGGGGACTACATATTAAACGGATTTTTGGACTCGGGAGTTGAAACAGGGGCTTGCTCCGTTCACTCCACGCATCGACCCGGCATTGCAGTGCCGCTGGGAACGGTGCGCCTCCTTCTGCTTTGTCGAAAGAAACTCGCATACACAAGGGCACCTTATCGTTCTGAACGGCGTGCCCGGTGGTTTACGCCCCGCCCCCTAGGCCGTGCCCCCCATTTGTGTTAACCAACGCCCCCAAAGTGGTTGGGGGTTGGGGCGACGGGAGGAGTAGACTAATTCCGGGGTACAGGTGAAAAATCTTCAAAGTGTGGGCTGCTGAAAAAAAAAAAAAAACCTGCATGTGCCGTTTTGCCCGGCTCTCCGCGGGGCCCCGGGGAGCCTTGTCACCCAGCCGGGGTGCCCGCCCACAACCCAGTCAAACTCACAACCCGGCTCTCCAGCCGAACCCGGGTACCCACTATTAAGCCACCCTCCCGGAACCTTTACCAATAGCTGCGGGCGCACCGAGGCCGGGGACCTGGTGGTACGAATCCAGCTTTTTGGCAAAGCATTGTGGCCGTTTTGGGGAGCTCCCCACGCCAAAATGGGGCAACCTAAGGGGACTCCAGTCGGCCAGTTGGAGCCAAAGTAAAGTCTAGGTCTGTGTCCTGCTGCCCAACGGGGCTTTCTTCGCTGTGGGCGCCCCCTGGTGCTTCTCTAAGTTGTCCAATATTTCACTTTGACAACAGTCTGCCAAAAGGAAAAAAAGGACAAAAAAAGCTTACAGCACCTGGTATTCCCAGGCGGTCTCCCATCCAAGTACTAACCAGGCCCGACCCTGCTTAGCTTCCGAGATCGGACGAGATCGGGCGTGTTCAGGGTGGTATGGCCGTAAGCGACAGTGAGCCGCAGCCGGTAGGCCTTAATGGGCCAGCAGAGGCCCTTGCTATCGTGTGTGCTTCTGTCACGGCCACTCATAGACACCGATTGCTCCTTCAGTCTGGCAAAATGAAAAAGCTTACAGCACCTGGTATTCCCAGGCGGTCTCCCATCCAAGTACTAACCAGGCCCGACCCTGCTCAGCTTCCGAGATCGGACGAGATTGGGCGTGTTCAGGGTGGTATGGCCATGAGCGACAGTCAACCGCAGCCGGTAGGCCTTAATGGGCCAGCAGAGGCCCTTGCTATCGTGTGTGCTTCTGTCACGGCCACTCATAAACGACGATTGCTCCTTCAGTCTGGCAAAATGAAAAAGCTTACAGCACCTGGTATTCCCAGGCGGTCTCCCATCCAAGTACTAACCAGGCCCGACCCTGCTTAGCTTCCGAGATCGGACGAGATCGGGCGTGTTCAGGGTGGTATGGCCGTAAGCAAGTAAGGCAGCAGCCGCTAGGCCTCATATGCCAGTTTCACGCTAACGCGGAGGGGACTGGCGGGTGTCAGACCGGATGAGAAAAGCATCAGCAGAGGCTGCGGTCGTTCAGGCAGTCAGTTAAGGGGTTATCGCTTCTCGGCCTTTTGGCTAAGATCAAGTGTAGTATCTGTTCTTATCAGTTTAATATCTGATACGTCCCCTATACGGGGACTACATATTAAACGGATTTTTGGACTCGGGAGTTGAAACAGGGGCTTGCTCCGTTCACTCCACGCATCGACCCGGCATTGCAGTGCCGCTGGGAACGGTGCGCCTCCTTCTGCTTTGTCGAAAGAAACTCGCATACACAAGGGCACCTTATCGTTCTGAACGGCGTGCCCGGTGGTTTACGCCCCGCCCCCTAGGCCGTGCCCCCCATTTGTGTTAACCAACGCCCCCAAAGTGGTTGGGGGTTGGGGCGACGGGAGGAGTAGACTAATTCCGGGGTACAGGTGAAAAATCTTCAAAGTGTGGGCTGCTGAAAAAAAAAAAAAAACCTGCATGTGCCGTTTTGCCCGGCTCTCCGCGGGGCCCCGGGGAGCCTTGTCACCCAGCCGGGGTGCCCGCCCACAACCCAGTCAAACTCACAACCCGGCTCTCCAGCCGAACCCGGGTACCCACTATTAAGCCACCCTCCCGGAACCTTTACCAATAGCTGCGGGCGCACCGAGGCCGGGGACCTGGTGGTACGAATCCAGCTTTTTGGCAAAGCATTGTGGCCGTTTTGGGGAGCTCCCCACGCCAAAATGGGGCAACCTAAGGGGACTCCAGTCGGCCAGTTGGAGCCAAAGTAAAGTCTAGGTCTGTGTCCTGCTGCCCAACGGGGCTTTCTTCGCTGTGGGCGCCCCCTGGTGCTTCTCTAAGTTGTCCAATATTTCACTTTGACAACAGTCTGCCAAAAGGAAAAAAAGGACAAAAAAAGCTTACAGCACCTGGTATTCCCAGGCGGTCTCCCATCCAAGTACTAACCAGGCCCGACCCTGCTTAGCTTCCGAGATCGGACGAGATCGGGCGTGTTCAGGGTGGTATGGCCGTAAGCGACAGTGAACCGCAGCCGGTAGGCCTTAATGGGCCAGCAGAGGCCCTTGCTATCGTGTGTGCTTCTGTCACGGCCACTCATAGACACCGATTGCTCCTTCAGTCTGGCAAAATGAAAAAGCTTACAGCACCTGGTATTCCCAGGCGGTCTCCCATCCAAGTACTAACCAGGCCCGACCCTGCTTAGCTTCCGAGATCGGACGAGATTGGGCGTGTTCAGGGTGGTATGGCCATGAGCGACAGTCAACCGCAGCCGGTAGGCCTTAATGGGCCAGCAGAGGCCCTTGCTATCGTGTGTGCTTCTGTCACGGCCACTCATAAACGACGATTGCTCCTTCAGTCTGGCAAAATGAAAAAGCTTACAGCACCTGGTATTCCCAGGCGGTCTCCCATCCAAGTACTAACCAGGCCCGACCCTGCTTAGCTTCCGAGATCGGACGAGATCGGGCGTGTTCAGGGTGGTATGGCCGTAAGCAAGTAAGGCAGCAGCCGCTAGGCCTCATATGCCAGTTTCACGCTAACGCGGAGGGGACTGGCGGGTGTCAGACCGGATGAGAAAAGCATCAGCAGAGGCTGCGGTCGTTCAGGCAGTCAGTTAAGGGGTTATCGCTTCTCGGCCTTTTGGCTAAGATCAAGTGTAGTATCTGTTCTTATCAGTTTAATATCTGATACGTCCCCTATACGGGGACTACATATTAAACGGATTTTTGGACTCGGGAGTTGAAACAGGGGCTTGCTCCGTTCACTCCACGCATCGACCCGGCATTGCAGTGCCGCTGGGAACGGTGCGCCTCCTTCTGCTTTGTCGAAAGAAACTCGCATACACAAGGGCACCTTATCGTTCTGAACGGCGTGCCCGGTGGTTTACGCCCCGCCCCCTAGGCCGTGCCCCCCATTTGTGTTAACCAACGCCCCCAAAGTGGTTGGGGGTTGGGGCGACGGGAGGAGTAGACTAATTCCGGGGTACAGGTGAAAAATCTTCAAAGTGTGGGCTGCTGAAAAAAAAAAAAAAACCTGCATGTGCCGTTTTGCCCGGCTCTCCGCGGGGCCCCGGGGAGCCTTGTCACCCAGCCGGGGTGCCCGCCCACAACCCAGTCAAACTCACAACCCGGCTCTCCAGCCGAACCCGGGTACCCACTATTAAGCCACCCTCCCGGAACCTTTACCAATAGCTGCGGGCGCACCGAGGCCGGGGACCTGGTGGTACGAATCCAGCTTTTTGGCAAAGCATTGTGGCCGTTTTGGGGAGCTCCCCACGCCAAAATGGGGCAACCTAAGGGGACTCCAGTCGGCCAGTTGGAGCCAAAGTAAAGTCTAGGTCTGTGTCCTGCTGCCCAACGGGGCTTTCTTCGCTGTGGGCGCCCCCTGGTGCTTCTCTAAGTTGTCCAATATTTCACTTTGACAACAGTCTGCCAAAAGGAAAAAAAGGACAAAAAAAGCTTACAGCACCTGGTATTCCCAGGCGGTCTCCCATCCAAGTACTAACCAGGCCCGACCCTGCTTAGCTTCCGAGATCGGACGAGATCGGGCGTGTTCAGGGTGGTATGGCCGTAAGCGACAGTGAACCGCAGCCGGTAGGCCTTAATGGGCCAGCAGAGGCCCTTGCTATCGTGTGTGCTTCTGTCACGGCCACTCATAGACACCGATTGCTCCTTCAGTCTGGCAAAATGAAAAAGCTTACAGCACCTGGTATTCCCAGGCGGTCTCCCATCCAAGTACTAACCAGGCCCGACCCTGCTCAGCTTCCGAGATCGGACGAGATTGGGCGTGTTCAGGGTGGTATGGCCATGAGCGACAGTCAACCGCAGCCGGTAGGCCTTAATGGGCCAGCAGAGGCCCTTGCTATCGTGTGTGCTTCTGTCACGGCCACTCATAAACGACGATTGCTCCTTCAGTCTGGCAAAATGAAAAAGCTTACAGCACCTGGTATTCCCAGGCGGTCTCCCATCCAAGTACTAACCAGGCCCGACCCTGCTTAGCTTCCGAGATCGGACGAGATCGGGCGTGTTCAGGGTGGTATGGCCGTAAGCAAGTAAGGCAGCAGCCGCTAGGCCTCATATGCCAGTTTCACGCTAACGCGGAGGGGACTGGCGGGTGTCAGACCGGATGAGAAAAGCATCAGCAGAGGCTGCGGTCGTTCAGGCAGTCAGTTAAGGGGTTATCGCTTCTCGGCCTTTTGGCTAAGATCAAGTGTAGTATCTGTTCTTATCAGTTTAATATCTGATACGTCCCCTATACGGGGACTACATATTAAACGGATTTTTGGACTCGGGAGTTGAAACAGGGGCTTGCTCCGTTCACTCCACGCATCGACCCGGCATTGCAGTGCCGCTGGGAACGGTGCGCCTCCTTCTGCTTTGTCGAAAGAAACTCGCATACACAAGGGCACCTTATCGTTCTGAACGGCGTGCCCGGTGGTTTACGCCCCGCCCCCTAGGCCGTGCCCCCCATTTGTGTTAACCAACGCCCCCAAAGTGGTTGGGGGTTGGGGCGACGGGAGGAGTAGACTAATTCCGGGGTACAGGTGAAAAATCTTCAAAGTGTGGGCTGCTGAAAAAAAAAAAAAAACCTGCATGTGCCGTTTTGCCCGGCTCTCCGCGGGGCCCCGGGGAGCCTTGTCACCCAGCCGGGGTGCCCGCCCACAACCCAGTCAAACTCACAACCCGGCTCTCCAGCCGAACCCGGGTACCCACTATTAAGCCACCCTCCCGGAACCTTTACCAATAGCTGCGGGCGCACCGAGGCCGGGGACCTGGTGGTACGAATCCAGCTTTTTGGCAAAGCATTGTGGCCGTTTTGGGGAGCTCCCCACGCCAAAATGGGGCAACCTAAGGGGACTCCAGTCGGCCAGTTGGAGCCAAAGTAAAGTCTAGGTCTGTGTCCTGCTGCCCAACGGGGCTTTCTTCGCTGTGGGCGCCCCCTGGTGCTTCTCTAAGTTGTCCAATATTTCACTTTGACAACAGTCTGCCAAAAGGAAAAAAAGGACAAAAAAAGCTTACAGCACCTGGTATTCCCAGGCGGTCTCCCATCCAAGTACTAACCAGGCCCGACCCTGCTTAGCTTCCGAGATCGGACGAGATCGGGCGTGTTCAGGGTGGTATGGCCGTAAGCGACAGTGAGCCGCAGCCGGTAGGCCTTAATGGGCCAGCAGAGGCCCTTGCTATCGTGTGTGCTTCTGTCACGGCCACTCATAGACACCGATTGCTCCTTCAGTCTGGCAAAATGAAAAAGCTTACAGCACCTGGTATTCCCAGGCGGTCTCCCATCCAAGTACTAACCAGGCCCGACCCTGCTCAGCTTCCGAGATCGGACGAGATTGGGCGTGTTCAGGGTGGTATGGCCATGAGCGACAGTCAACCGCAGCCGGTAGGCCTTAATGGGCCAGCAGAGGCCCTTGCTATCGTGTGTGCTTCTGTCACGGCCACTCATAAACGACGATTGCTCCTTCAGTCTGGCAAAATGAAAAAGCTTACAGCACCTGGTATTCCCAGGCGGTCTCCCATCCAAGTACTAACCAGGCCCGACCCTGCTTAGCTTCCGAGATCGGACGAGATCGGGCGTGTTCAGGGTGGTATGGCCGTAAGCAAGTAAGGCAGCAGCCGCTAGGCCTCATATGCCAGTTTCACGCTAACGCGGAGGGGACTGGCGGGTGTCAGACCGGATGAGAAAAGCATCAGCAGAGGCTGCGGTCGTTCAGGCAGTCAGTTAAGGGGTTATCGCTTCTCGGCCTTTTGGCTAAGATCAAGTGTAGTATCTGTTCTTATCAGTTTAATATCTGATACGTCCCCTATACGGGGACTACATATTAAACGGATTTTTGGACTCGGGAGTTGAAACAGGGGCTTGCTCCGTTCACTCCACGCATCGACCCGGCATTGCAGTGCCGCTGGGAACGGTGCGCCTCCTTCTGCTTTGTCGAAAGAAACTCGCATACACAAGGGCACCTTATCGTTCTGAACGGCGTGCCCGGTGGTTTACGCCCCGCCCCCTAGGCCGTGCCCCCCATTTGTGTTAACCAACGCCCCCAAAGTGGTTGGGGGTTGGGGCGACGGGAGGAGTAGACTAATTCCGGGGTACAGGTGAAAAATCTTCAAAGTGTGGGCTGCTGAAAAAAAAAAAAAAACCTGCATGTGCCGTTTTGCCCGGCTCTCCGCGGGGCCCCGGGGAGCCTTGTCACCCAGCCGGGGTGCCCGCCCACAACCCAGTCAAACTCACAACCCGGCTCTCCAGCCGAACCCGGGTACCCACTATTAAGCCACCCTCCCGGAACCTTTACCAATAGCTGCGGGCGCACCGAGGCCGGGGACCTGGTGGTACGAATCCAGCTTTTTGGCAAAGCATTGTGGCCGTTTTGGGGAGCTCCCCACGCCAAAATGGGGCAACCTAAGGGGACTCCAGTCGGCCAGTTGGAGCCAAAGTAAAGTCTAGGTCTGTGTCCTGCTGCCCAACGGGGCTTTCTTCGCTGTGGGCGCCCCCTGGTGCTTCTCTAAGTTGTCCAATATTTCACTTTGACAACAGTCTGCCAAAAGGAAAAAAAGGACAAAAAAAGCTTACAGCACCTGGTATTCCCAGGCGGTCTCCCATCCAAGTACTAACCAGGCCCGACCCTGCTTAGCTTCCGAGATCGGACGAGATCGGGCGTGTTCAGGGTGGTATGGCCGTAAGCGACAGTGAACCGCAGCCGGTAGGCCTTAATGGGCCAGCAGAGGCCCTTGCTATCGTGTGTGCTTCTGTCACGGCCACTCATAGACACCGATTGCTCCTTCAGTCTGGCAAAATGAAAAAGCTTACAGCACCTGGTATTCCCAGGCGGTCTCCCATCCAAGTACTAACCAGGCCCGACCCTGCTTAGCTTCCGAGATCGGACGAGATTGGGCGTGTTCAGGGTGGTATGGCCATGAGCGACAGTCAACCGCAGCCGGTAGGCCTTAATGGGCCAGCAGAGGCCCTTGCTATCGTGTGTGCTTCTGTCACGGCCACTCATAAACGACGATTGCTCCTTCAGTCTGGCAAAATGAAAAAGCTTACAGCACCTGGTATTCCCAGGCGGTCTCCCATCCAAGTACTAACCAGGCCCGACCCTGCTTAGCTTCCGAGATCGGACGAGATCGGGCGTGTTCAGGGTGGTATGGCCGTAAGCAAGTAAGGCAGCAGCCGCTAGGCCTCATATGCCAGTTTCACGCTAACGCGGAGGGGACTGGCGGGTGTCAGACCGGATGAGAAAAGCATCAGCAGAGGCTGCGGTCGTTCAGGCAGTCAGTTAAGGGGTTATCGCTTCTCGGCCTTTTGGCTAAGATCAAGTGTAGTATCTGTTCTTATCAGTTTAATATCTGATACGTCCCCTATACGGGGACTACATATTAAACGGATTTTTGGACTCGGGAGTTGAAACAGGGGCTTGCTCCGTTCACTCCACGCATCGACCCGGCATTGCAGTGCCGCTGGGAACGGTGCGCCTCCTTCTGCTTTGTCGAAAGAAACTCGCATACACAAGGGCACCTTATCGTTCTGAACGGCGTGCCCGGTGGTTTACGCCCCGCCCCCTAGGCCGTGCCCCCCATTTGTGTTAACCAACGCCCCCAAAGTGGTTGGGGGTTGGGGCGACGGGAGGAGTAGACTAATTCCGGGGTACAGGTGAAAAATCTTCAAAGTGTGGGCTGCTGAAAAAAAAAAAAAAACCTGCATGTGCCGTTTTGCCCGGCTCTCCGCGGGGCCCCGGGGAGCCTTGTCACCCAGCCGGGGTGCCCGCCCACAACCCAGTCAAACTCACAACCCGGCTCTCCAGCCGAACCCGGGTACCCACTATTAAGCCACCCTCCCGGAACCTTTACCAATAGCTGCGGGCGCACCGAGGCCGGGGACCTGGTGGTACGAATCCAGCTTTTTGGCAAAGCATTGTGGCCGTTTTGGGGAGCTCCCCACGCCAAAATGGGGCAACCTAAGGGGACTCCAGTCGGCCAGTTGGAGCCAAAGTAAAGTCTAGGTCTGTGTCCTGCTGCCCAACGGGGCTTTCTTCGCTGTGGGCGCCCCCTGGTGCTTCTCTAAGTTGTCCAATATTTCACTTTGACAACAGTCTGCCAAAAGGAAAAAAAGGACAAAAAAAGCTTACAGCACCTGGTATTCCCAGGCGGTCTCCCATCCAAGTACTAACCAGGCCCGACCCTGCTTAGCTTCCGAGATCGGACGAGATCGGGCGTGTTCAGGGTGGTATGGCCGTAAGCGACAGTGAACCGCAGCCGGTAGGCCTTAATGGGCCAGCAGAGGCCCTTGCTATCGTGTGTGCTTCTGTCACGGCCACTCATAGACACCGATTGCTCCTTCAGTCTGGCAAAATGAAAAAGCTTACAGCACCTGGTATTCCCAGGCGGTCTCCCATCCAAGTACTAACCAGGCCCGACCCTGCTTAGCTTCCGAGATCGGACGAGATTGGGCGTGTTCAGGGTGGTATGGCCATGAGCGACAGTCAACCGCAGCCGGTAGGCCTTAATGGGCCAGCAGAGGCCCTTGCTATCGTGTGTGCTTCTGTCACGGCCACTCATAAACGACGATTGCTCCTTCAGTCTGGCAAAATGAAAAAGCTTACAGCACCTGGTATTCCCAGGCGGTCTCCCATCCAAGTACTAACCAGGCCCGACCCTGCTTAGCTTCCGAGATCGGACGAGATCGGGCGTGTTCAGGGTGGTATGGCCGTAAGCAAGTAAGGCAGCAGCCGCTAGGCCTCATATGCCAGTTTCACGCTAACGCGGAGGGGACTGGCGGGTGTCAGACCGGATGAGAAAAGCATCAGCAGAGGCTGCGGTCGTTCAGGCAGTCAGTTAAGGGGTTATCGCTTCTCGGCCTTTTGGCTAAGATCAAGTGTAGTATCTGTTCTTATCAGTTTAATATCTGATACGTCCCCTATACGGGGACTACATATTAAACGGATTTTTGGACTCGGGAGTTGAAACAGGGGCTTGCTCCGTTCACTCCACGCATCGACCCGGCATTGCAGTGCCGCTGGGAACGGTGCGCCTCCTTCTGCTTTGTCGAAAGAAACTCGCATACACAAGGGCACCTTATCGTTCTGAACGGCGTGCCCGGTGGTTTACGCCCCGCCCCCTAGGCCGTGCCCCCCATTTGTGTTAACCAACGCCCCCAAAGTGGTTGGGGGTTGGGGCGACGGGAGGAGTAGACTAATTCCGGGGTACAGGTGAAAAATCTTCAAAGTGTGGGCTGCTGAAAAAAAAAAAAAAACCTGCATGTGCCGTTTTGCCCGGCTCTCCGCGGGGCCCCGGGGAGCCTTGTCACCCAGCCGGGGTGCCCGCCCACAACCCAGTCAAACTCACAACCCGGCTCTCCAGCCGAACCCGGGTACCCACTATTAAGCCACCCTCCCGGAACCTTTACCAATAGCTGCGGGCGCACCGAGGCCGGGGACCTGGTGGTACGAATCCAGCTTTTTGGCAAAGCATTGTGGCCGTTTTGGGGAGCTCCCCACGCCAAAATGGGGCAACCTAAGGGGACTCCAGTCGGCCAGTTGGAGCCAAAGTAAAGTCTAGGTCTGTGTCCTGCTGCCCAACGGGGCTTTCTTCGCTGTGGGCGCCCCCTGGTGCTTCTCTAAGTTGTCCAATATTTCACTTTGACAACAGTCTGCCAAAAGGAAAAAAAGGACAAAAAAAGCTTACAGCACCTGGTATTCCCAGGCGGTCTCCCATCCAAGTACTAACCAGGCCCGACCCTGCTTAGCTTCCGAGATCGGACGAGATCGGGCGTGTTCAGGGTGGTATGGCCGTAAGCGACAGTGAACCGCAGCCGGTAGGCCTTAATGGGCCAGCAGAGGCCCTTGCTATCGTGTGTGCTTCTGTCACGGCCACTCATAGACACCGATTGCTCCTTCAGTCTGGCAAAATGAAAAAGCTTACAGCACCTGGTATTCCCAGGCGGTCTCCCATCCAAGTACTAACCAGGCCCGACCCTGCTTAGCTTCCGAGATCGGACGAGATTGGGCGTGTTCAGGGTGGTATGGCCATGAGCGACAGTCAACCGCAGCCGGTAGGCCTTAATGGGCCAGCAGAGGCCCTTGCTATCGTGTGTGCTTCTGTCACGGCCACTCATAAACGACGATTGCTCCTTCAGTCTGGCAAAATGAAAAAGCTTACAGCACCTGGTATTCCCAGGCGGTCTCCCATCCAAGTACTAACCAGGCCCGACCCTGCTTAGCTTCCGAGATCGGACGAGATCGGGCGTGTTCAGGGTGGTATGGCCGTAAGCAAGTAAGGCAGCAGCCGCTAGGCCTCATATGCCAGTTTCACGCTAACGCGGAGGGGACTGGCGGGTGTCAGACCGGATGAGAAAAGCATCAGCAGAGGCTGCGGTCGTTCAGGCAGTCAGTTAAGGGGTCATCGCTTCTCGGCCTTTTGGCTAAGATCAAGTGTAGTATCTGTTCTTATCAGTTTAATATCTGATACGTCCCCTATACGGGGACTACATATTAAACGGATTT